>NW_028252133.1:0-41186 GCF_964263255.1 Lissotriton vulgaris
CACTTTATATGCATATTGGTGTCATCAATGATTTAATTTCACCACTTTTATTTGCATTGTATATTAACCCCTTTAATATTATGCTAGAACACAGTAAAACTATTATGCTTTTATTGTACAACAGAGAACGGTTCTGTGTATTGCCATACGCCAACGATATTGCGATCGTTACTTCCAACCCGTGTCTCGCAATACCCGAAATAGAATCTTTAGCGCAGATTTTTGGGGCAATGTCTGGGTACAAACCAAATACTTTTTACAAGTTAAATACACGTTCCCTTTGGAACAAACCTGGATAACATATACAATGTAACTGAATCCAAGACAAAAAAACTAATTTAAAATCTCAAACTTATAAGTTAAAAACTCTTAACGCAAATAAGCCATTCAAATTGAAATCTAACACATGAACTAAAGCGTTACAAATGTCTCTTTAATTAAAATCACATACAAATCAATGAATTCTACAGAAAATGTCATTAATAGATTCCATTACCACTTTAACAAATATTCCAAAACTATGCAAGACATGAACATTTTTTTTTGCCTGTGCCTATTCCCACTGAATCATAACCAAACCTGACAAAGACTTTGACCCTGCTGTTGAGACCCTCCCGCCTGTCTCCCGCTGCCCTGCTGCACACCTACGATCAAAGCGGTGCCGCCGAGTGGAGCGTGGTGAGGGGCTGCCTACAACTCCCGGCAGCCCTTGCGGTCTCCAGCGTCCAGCGGCACCACCACTGAAGCGTCACTACACAGCGCCAGGAGGCGCACAAAAGTGACACCTGTCCTGGTAAGCAGGGCTTCGTTCTTTTTGCCAGTGCCTATTCCCGCTGAATCATAACCAAACCTGACAAAGACTTTGACCCTGCTGTTGAGACCCTCCTGCCTGTCTCCCGCTGCCCTGCTGCACACCTACGATCAAAGCTGGACCGCCGAGTGGAGCGTGGCGAGGGGCTGCCTACAACTCCCGGCAGCCCTTGCGGTCTCCAGCGTCCAGCGGCACCCCCACTGAAGCGTCACTACACAGCGCCAGGAGGCGCATAAAAGTGACACCTGTCCTGGTAAGCGGGGCTTCGTTCTTTTTGCCTGTGCCTATTCCCGCTGAATCATAACCAAACCTGACAAAGACTTTGACCCTGCTGTTGAGACCCTCCCGCCTGTCTCCCGCTGCCCTGCTGCACACCTACGATCAAAGCGGGGCCGCCGAGTGGAGCGTGGTGAGGGGCTGCCTACAACTCCCGGCAGCCCTTGCGGTCTCCAGCGTCCAGCGGCACCCCCACTGAAGCGTCACTACACAGCGCCAGGAGGCGCATAAAAGTGACACCTGTCCTGGTAAGCGGGGCTTCGTTCTTTTTGCCTGTGCCTATTCCCGCTGAATCATAACCAAACCTGACAAAGACTTTGACCCTGCTGTTGAGACCCTCCCGCCTGTCTCCCGCTGCCCTGCTGCACACCTACGATCAAAGTGGGGCCGCCGAGTGGAGCGTGGTGAGGGGCTGCCTACAACTCCCGGCAGCCCTTGCGGTCTCCAGCGTCCAGCGGCACCACCACTGAAGCGTCACTAGACAGCGCCAGGAGGCGCATAAAAGTGACACCTGTCCTGGTAAGAGGGGCTTCGTTCTTTTTGCCTGTGCCTATTCCCGCTGAATCATAACCAAACCTGACAAAGACTTTGACCCTGCTGTTGAGACCCTCCCGCCTGTCTCCCGCTGCCCTGCTGCACGCCTACGATCAAAGCGGGACCGCCGAGTGGAGCGTGGCGAGGGGCTGCCTACAACTCCTGGCAGCCCTTGCGGTCTCCAGCGTCCAGCGGCACCACCACTGAAGCGCCACTACACAGCGCCAGGAGGCGCATAAAAGTGACACCTGTCCCGTCACGCGGCACGCGAGCGATGCGCCGGGCGAAGCCCGGGCCAAGGGCGGGCCCGTTGTTGCCCGTTAGTGACCGGTAGGGCCAGGTCCGGGCCAACCCCGTTGGATCCTTGTTATAAGCCTATTCCGGTCCGTTGTCATTCCCATTGTTGTCGCTGTCGCTCCTCTGAAAAGAGCAATATGCCCGGTAGAACCAGAAGTAAAACTAAATCTGCATTAGGCGTAGCCCAGATTACAGGGCCAATAGACCAATTCATTTCACAAACTAATGAGGTCATTGAGCTAAGTATCTCCCTCCTGGAGCGTAGAGTATCTTTGGATCTCGTTAATGCAAAACGCTCCTTGATGGGCCTTTCTTGCTACTGTGCCCTCTCCTATACAGCAAGCTCCTACCACTTCTATTTTGACACCTCCTGTCACAGCTGCAGTCATCCACACAGTGCCGTGTTCAGTGGATAAGTCCGCAACCCAATCTGAGTCTGATTCTCTTTCGTCAATAGATCTAGAAAACACCCCAGACTTAGAGTTATGTCAAACACTGGGAACATGGGAAACAACCTTAGATAAGCTGCTCCGTGAACCTAGGGAAGGAGCCATTCCTAAAAGGGGAAATAGTAAATCACGCGGTAATAAAGCGGTCCCCGATACCCCTTTGGAGTCCGGTGGGGGTCAGTTCTCACAGCCCACACAACTCAGTACAAACACATCAAATGCCAACAATTCCGTAGCACCTACTATTACTGTAGAGAATCTTGATAATTCACATAAAATATCCCAGCTGGGGGGTCCGTGCAGAGTCTGTAATCTTACCCCGCAAATACTAACTACCATCAAAGAGCTCTTCACTCAATACCTAAAACCTTTAGAAACTAGTTTGAGGCTTCTTGAAACTCAGATAGCAACTTTATCACGTACCTCCCCTATCGTGTCTAGCTCACACCTACCCAAAAAAGGGAAGGGGAAACCTACTCATTCAATAAAAGCTCCCCAACCGGTCCAATCTGGTGCGGGAACTAAACAGCCTGTAGTGGCCACTCCATCTCTTACGAAATCTAAGCATATTGCCCCACCAGTCCAACACCAGTTAAATCCAGCGATAGGTGTGCCAACGACTACATTACCCACTGCCCCGCCCCAGATCCCTCCAGGATCGGCAAAAAACGCAAACACAAACCAAGCCACTAACAAAAAACCGACACCCTCATCCCCTAAAATGATGGAAACAAAATCCTCGGTTATAGCCAAAAAAGGAGCACGATCAAGGCGTCCAGTGCATCTTCCACCCGAGGCATCCCCCTATACGGTTATTCTTACAGGAGTACCTGAATTAACTGAGGGCACTGACGAATCTGCTTGGTCACTCAAAAATAAGGTCCTGCAGTGCCTAAGTTTAAATAGACCATTAGAGCATTGTCACTCTGGTAGGATCTCTACAGTTCGTAGAGTAACCTGGATAGGGGACGAACGCAAATCAATCCAGGGCGACTGCATCATAGTAAATTGTGATGATCCAACTACAGTCGACTTTATTTGCTCTTGGCCAACACTGGAGAAAAAGGGCGGAATCGATGCCCAACATCTTTCCTTTTTTTACCCCCCACTGAATACACATCAATACTTTCCTACCTTAAACTGGCAACACCCACGGAAGGGAACTGGAACCAGGTGAGCTATAGTTATAGTTATTAGAAATAGGAGTAGAGACTGGCAGACTCAGTTCTGGCATCCCGGCAGGCCCCACTTTTCAATGGAGGGTTGGCAGGGCTTTCCAACCAGAAATAGATATGACTGTTTGGAAATGGTAGACTGACCGTTAGCGACCATAACGAGTATGACCCAGGTCCCAAAAACTAGGGACGCCTCTTTAAGTCCTGGTTTACAATTACATCAGCCTAAACCCCAAATCCAATTAGAATTAATTTTGCCGCCTAGTAATAGTATTAAGACGGGTCCCACCACAGAATCCCCCCATGCCATCTTAAATGTAATGACGATTAGTCCCCTAGAGACTTCCACGAGAGCAAACTACATAAACCCACATCAGACTAGAGATCTGGTCATTATTAAAGAAGCCACCGTGATCTCACCAGTGTGTTCACCTTTGCGATCTTTTGACTGTCAGATACCATCTCAGTTAAATGACCATTCTCACACTGTAGCCCTGAGCTTTTCAATTTTATACTGGAACGTCGCAGGTCTGCGTGCTAAGCTGTCTTTGCAACCGTGGCTTGATTCAGTGAGGGAAGACCAGATAGTTTGCCTCCAGGAAACGTGGTCAATTATTCCAATACATTTAATGGGCTATAAAACTTTTCATATCCCAGCAATCCAGGGAGCTATGGGAAGACCAAAGGGTGGTCTGGTGGTCTATGTCGCTAATACTTTGCCCACTATATCCATACGCAAGCTAAAAGAACTCCTGAGTTATCAAATCCTGCAAGTAAATTTTACCAAAAACAGCACCCATATCTTGATTAATTATTATAATAATTCAGATACAATTGACTGTATAAAAACGCGAACTGAAATTACCACTTTTTTAGAATCTTTGCAAAATGAACTCCAGACATACTCAGCACATATAACCTGGGGTGGTGATTTTAACCTCCCACTATGCACTAACTATAAAAATGGAAACTGTGGCCTACAAGACGAACATGGTAGTCCTCTGTTCCATTTTGCCCACTCCATTTGTGGCAACAAAGTAAATGAGTCCCTTTTTTCCCTAGAACTTGATTTTGTAAACAATCTAGTAGAACCACAAATAGATTTTTCACCAACGTTCTATGGTACAGGGTTCTCAACCACTATTGCTTATATTTTGACCTCCCAGATTCTAAAGGGACAAGTGACCAATTTCTCAACTGGGACTGACACTAGCAGTGACCATTTCCCTATTAGTGTAAGAGTTAACCCAAAAAAGGCAAAATTACACTCTATCACTTCCAGCCATCTAAGACAAAATTCCTTAACTATGAATAAACTGAATGGTTATACAGTCAAATGGGCCAAGGTGGACCCAGTTGTGATAACGGAGATAGTTCTTGTAAAAACTAAACCTTGGGTACTTGACTGTCTATCAACCGACTCCTCCCCCCAAACTATCGTGAGAAGCTTCCAGAATATCTTGAAGGTAATTGGAAAGGAGTTTTCTGGCAAGCATAGGAATAATAAGTCTACCTCTGAGAGGTGGTTTAATGCAGACTGTCGCAAGGCCCTTTCAAACCTAATGGAAGCTCTTCATAGACCTATGCGGGAAACCTTGGAAATTTCAAATCTAAGGAAACATTATAACAAAGCCAGACTGGAACGCAGAAGAGAAATCAAGAAAAATCTTTGGGCACAATTGCATGACAGCTGCCAAAGTAAAGATAGTGCCCTTTTCTGGCAAGTTATCAGATCTCCCTTTTTGGCCGACACATCAAAGGGACAGCACCTAGACGTTGCAGTTACGGCAGCTGAATGGGTCTCACATTTTTCCCAAATTTTTGGGAATCCCCATACGGACCCATTAGGAGAAGATCACAGCGGAGGCCATAAGTCGGGGAAGAACAGCTACCCGATTAACATCCATTTTAATTACGCGGAGGTTGCCAAAGCACTCAAGGCGTCGAAACCGGGAAAAGCTCCCGGGCCAGACGGCGTTCCACTGGACTTTTTTCTCCACAACTTTGAACTTTGGTCACCACTACTTACCCAGGTCCTGGCAGCAGCAACATCAGTAGGGCTGTTAGAGTCTTGGTCAACGTCAATCCTGCTCCCCATCTTTAAAAAAGGTGACCGTAACGACCCGGCCTGTTACAGGCCTATTTCCCTTCTGGACTTCATGGGTAAAGTTGCAGGTCGGGTGGTCTTGGACCGATTACAATCCTGGGCCCAAGAAAATAACATCATGACGGACCTGCAATACGGTTTCCAGAAGGGTTTTGGGACTGTGGAGCAGGCCTTGAATCTTGCCCTTTTGATTGGAAAGTATGTGGGTGCAAAAGGAGGTAACATCTTTCTTGTGTACGTTGATCTCAGTGCAGCATTTGACTGCGTCCAGCATTCTAAACTTTGGTCTATTCTTAGTGACCTTGGGGTGGACCCTGCCCTTATAGTCTTTCTCCGTGAACTCTATTCTGACGCCACGGAAAAGGGGTAAGACAGGGATGCGTACTGGCTCCCTTTCTGTTCAACCTTTACACCAATGGACTAGAGCAGGCCCTGCTGGAAGGGAGCCAGGACCTACCCCAGATAAGCCACCGGCCTATACCAACACTGCTATATGCAGATGACTCGGTCATCATAGCTCAAACACTGAATTAACTTCAAAAACAACTTAACAAACTTAACAAATATTGCTCCTTTATGGGTTCTCTTGGTCTTAAAATTAATATAAAAAAGACATTCACCATGCACATTGGTCCTAAGGTCAAGAATCCCAAACCAATCCTGGTGGATAAAATAAGACTGGAAAAAACTTCTGCCTATCCATACTTGGGCATCCTGGTGAATGATTCCTTAAGTTGGTGACAGGCCACGGCCAGCAGAAAACTTCTCTTCCAGCGAGCAACATCGGCCCTGGTTTCATTTTCGAGAAAGTTAGGCAAACCCACACACCCCCGACCTTTTGAAAATCTACTACGCAAAATATCATAGTGCGGCCACCTATGGAGCGGGTGTTTGGGTTATGGTCCAATAGACTCTATTCAAATAATAGAGAACGGGTTTGTCAAATATCTGCTGGCTCTTCCACAAAGTGCTCCGAACTATGCTTCACATAATGAGCTTGGTATGGAATACATCACTGACGCCATACGTTCCCAACCAATTCTTTTATGGCAACGCAAATGGACTAAACCAGAGTGCCATCTAACTCGTTCCCTGATCACGGACTGCTTGGCTTTAACCAACTGGCGCAGGATTCCCTGGTTAGTCTATGTGCGGAACTTTTTTAACTATCTTGGCCGTAGCTCTTACTTTGAAGACCCACCTAGTGTAGAGGACGTCTCAAGAAAAGAGCTAAAGAAGATGTGTATGGACCACTTGAGAGAACTGCGCAATCAAATGGAGATCGCAAAACCTTCGAACTCTCAAATTTGTGCAGTTCAAATTGTTAAAGGCATCCAACCTTATCTGAAGTACTATTTGTCTAACCATGAGAAATATCTTTTGACAAAATTTCGTTTCAACACCTTTTTCCGTCTAGTTTCCTTTCCAAAAATTCAAAATTGGTTGAGTATTCTTATGAACTGTCCATGTGATGGAGTATCCACTCAATCAACAATTCATATTATTTTCTTTTGTAAATATTATAAAACACCACGAAAATCTTGGATTCTCCCACTTCTTCATTCTTCTGGCCACAGGTCATGTTATCCTGCATTTCTTTCTTCACAGCTTTTGGACTCGGTGTATGTTGCAAAGTGCATAGCCATCTTTTTAAAAGCTAGCATTAAGATACGCCAAGCTTATGACTGAAAAGCCATTTCCACCTTAAAGCTTGTGCAATCTTTTACTTATAGTTTCAAATTGTGTTGCAAGTCTGTTTATTTATTATAAACTGTATTCCTCTTTTAAAAGTTTTTTTTTCTTTTAGCAAATATTGTTTTGTTTAATTCATTGTTTTTAAATTGTGTACTTTTTATGGTTGCAAACAAGTGGTAACCGAATAAAAGATTATGAAACTGAAACTGAAAATACATACAAACAAGAGAGAAAACACAATTTCAGAGACCACGTTCCAACAGTGATTATATTAAATAAACGCTACTCTGATGACATAATCTCAGTTGGAACGTGGTCTTGGGATTGCACGAATAGAAGTCTAACCAGACCATTGATTCACTGTTATAGAGGATATGTACAAACAATGACCAATTTATGTGTCTGAAATTGTGTTTTCTCTCTTGTGTGTGTGTATTTTCATGTCTTGTATAGTTTTGGAATATTTGGTAAAGTGATTTTATGAAGCATTTGGAATGTATTAATGACATTTTCTGTAGAATTCGCTGATTTTATGTGACTTTAATTAAAGAGACATTTGTTACGCTGTAGTTCATGTGTTAAATTTTAATTTGAATGGCGTATTTGAGTGGAGAGTTTTTAACTTATAAGTTTGAGGTTTTAAATCAATTTTTTGTCTTGGATTCAGTTACATTGTATATGTTATCGAAGTTTGTTCCAAAGGGAACTTGTATTTAACTTGTTAAGAGTACCTTTTCCCTTTGGCCATATAGGGGTCTCTCTCTGTAATATATATATACAAACTAAATACTGCCAAAACCTAAATCTTATATTGAAGCCAAGCAATGGATAGGGATGTTAGGTTCATTAGGGAAGCCATATATCTCGATATTAGGATCCACACCCCTGTTAAAGAGATTGTTGAGGTTAATTGGGGCGATATTACTTGGGGAGTGAAACGCTTGCTCGAACGGTGGGAGAATCTCCATCTATCATTAGTTGGCAGAGCTAATGTTTTGAAGATGAACATTTTACCGCTGGTTATGTATTTTTTTAGGGCAGTGCCTCTGGAGGTATCTGCTAAACAAATTCAGTATCTACAATCACTCTGTGCCAGGTTCATGTAGGCTCCGGGGAAACCTGGAGGTGCAGGGTATTGCCACAGACGTCAACAAATCTTTGTAGAGGTTGATATCAATTTAAAATCTATGGAACACCCTGTCATCACCCATGGAATTGTTATGTTATCAAGGTTTTATAGAGCACGCTAATACCAAAAAGGCATCTTGGCGATAGTATCCAAAACATCCTGAGCCCAAAGACCGGAAAAGTGAGGTGTGAAGAAAACAGGTTAACACCTCTAGAATGTAAAATTAAACAGTCCTTCCTGAATTTAAGAAGATTAGGTTGGAATCTCGAATGGTCAGGAAGCATGCTTCACTATTTCGAAGCAGAGTAGAAACACTTTCCTCTACCCCAGTGCACTTTTCTGAATCTCAGCACATGTACTTTTTTTTACTGTGGTTTAATCCATCACCGTTCTTTAGCCCACTCTGCCACCCCAGTTCAGACATGGCCATATGCAAATCAGTCTGACCCTGTGCCTCATGGGAACAGTCCAGCCCGAACTGCCAAGCCATGTCTTCCCTGGACCAAAAACAAGCTTCCGAGGACCAGTTTCTGGCATTTCAGCCATCTTCAGCCGGCTTGCTTGAATCCAGTGGCAAAGTGAGCAAGGGACTCACGTCTGAGCATACCCTGCCATCTTATAGCGAACAAAGCGGTACAAAAGGGGGTGGTGATGGACGGAGCATCTGAACCAATCAAACACTCACACCCAGTCAAGAGATCTGGGTTTAATCCATCACAGTTCTTTAGCCGTCTCTGCCACCCCAGTTCAGACATGGCCATATGCAAATCAGTCTGATCCTGTGCCTCATGGGAACAGTCCAGCCCAAACTGCCAAGCCATGCCTTCCCTGGACCAGAAACAAGCTTCCGAGGATCAGTTTCTGGCATTTCAGCCGTCTTCAGCCCGGCTTGCTTGAATGCAGTGGCAAAGTGAGCAAGGGACTCACGTCTGAGCATACCCTGCTAACCTATGGTGAACAAAGCGGTACAAAAGGGGGTGGTGATGGACGGAGCATGTGAACCAATCAAACACTCACACCCAGTCAAGAAATCTGGGTTTAATCCATCACCGTTCTTTAGCCCACTCTGACACCCCAGTTCAGACATGGCCATATGCAAGTCAGTCTGACCCTGTGCCTCATGGGAACAGTCCAGCCCGAACTGCTAAGCCATGCCTTCCCTAGACCGGAAACAAGCTTCTGATGACCAGTATATGTTTTAGGCAATACTGAAAATGGAAAATTGTAACAGGCAGAGTGATTGTTCCATGTATAATCCATTCAGTGGCTGGCTTTTCAGCAACTGTAAATGGCAATCTTTCCAGTTTTTCAATGCTCAGCACCGTATAGTCTGCTCCCCTTTGTGCCAGTTTTATCTGTTTATCAGTGAGATTGAATTCCGAAAACAGTGACATAGTATTGATGAAATGTCAAGGCACATAGCCTGAACGTAGGTTTTGCAACGTCCAGCCCAATAGCATGATAGAACGTCATTGCAACTAACCATGTTGCAACATGACCAAGTCCTGTTCCATGGTGTCTACGGCAGAAGACACTATGCTGTCCAAAGAATATATCCTGGACAACAGAGTTGTTAACCCATTGTCAACCAGAGAGAGAGTTTCCTCTAAATTAATACTATCAATTTCTCGTATTCTTTCTGCAGTCTCTATTTGTCAACATACTTATCATTCCTGTTTTGTTAACATTTCTAAATTAAAATGATTCAGCATTAGCTACATTAAACCCTGAAAAATATGGAAATTTCCTAAAAAATGTTTTTGATCTACCCTTTAGTGGCCTAGAACAATGTTCCCATTGGTTATACATTAACACATTTCTAGTGCTTGCAGATTTGTGCAAGAAGTGATGACCATAATGATTATAACAATACATTTGTTCATAGTCTGATGAACCTTCTAAATATTCATGATTTGTGAATACTGCAGACATTTCTAGGTCTGACTTCATATTATTAACAGTTTCGAAGTCCCAATCATCAGAAAAGGTACTCGATGAAACAAAGTCATTCAAGGAAATCTTGAACTGGTGTGGAATCTTCAACAGCTCTGACGGGCAAAATATGTCATAGTCAGTTCTGTCCCAAGCTACACCCCCTGGTATAGGAACGGCTGTGGTGTTCATTGATGAAAAGTCTCTTTGTTCACGATGAGATGATTTGTGTGACTTGAGGAGTAAGTTGATGTTCTTACTTACTATGCCCTTCTTTTCATATCTTCCATTGATCAGCATTCCCAAAGTTATAACTAGAGTTAACCAAATTAGAAGAAAAAGCACACCCAACACAATCCAAAATTCAATCGATGGAGAAACCAGATACCTTTTTTCCAGGTGATGAAAAAAGTCAGTTGCTTGATCTTTCAAAGTTCTTTTTACTGGCGTTGTTTCAGGCTTACTGGGATCCTCGGAAAACGTAAGTTAATGAAAGAGCCAGAGGCAGTTCTGTCAATTGTAGGGATTGCATCAGGATTTGTCGAAATCGCTAGAACTTCATGATTACTTGTTACATTTGTGTAGTCAGATGCTACTTCATTGTAGATAGGCATTTCTTGACAAACTGTTATTTGGGTTTCAAGAGGTACAAGTTCCATAGATTTGTTGCTTAGTCCTTCATTTCGCACTGCAGATTCTTCAAAGGTGATGAGTCTCTCAGTTTGAACCTCATCAATTGTAGCTAGATTAGGGCATCTGCTACATCAGCGGAGTCCACTTGGCCTACTGCTTATGATCAGCCACGTGATGTGGTTTGACCAGGTCGATTGATACAAACCTTTTCTCATTTTTACCAGCAAGGGGCGGCTTTAATACTGTTCTTGATCCATGGTTTGCTAGGGCAGGTACTGGTTGTCTGTAAGAAGGCCTAAATTCCTTCTTGTCTGCGATCTTCTCTCTGACTAGATCCCCAAGCTTAGGATCCAGACAGGCCTTGCTTGGGCGGTTGGTTTTTCTTCAGTGGTGGTTGGCTTCAGGAACACGTTAGTTTGTTTCGCTCTTATTTCATTTTAGTCCTGTAATACAGCCAAACGTTCTTTGATATCAAATGGTTTTTGGTCTACCAATTAAGTCTGACAATCGAGGTCCAATACTAACATTCTGGTCCCAAAAAGGACTTCATATGGAGTGATACCCCCTAGAGAACCTCTTGGCAGATTGTTTAGACTATGTTGGACACTTGTTAGAAGTTTGACCCATGCGTCTCCCGAGTCTAATACCCTAGCTGTTATAAATTGCTTTATGTCCCAGTTTTTTCTCTCCGATACCGAATTTCCCTCAGGATGGAATGGACTATTTGACTATGGCCTCCATGTAAGCTTAAGAGCTAAACGCAGGACCCATATCAGAATTTAGAGTGCCGCCTGCGTATTTGCCGATAAAGACTCTCAAATCTTTTTTAACAGTTCGAGCGTCAGCCGAGTGCTGAGGCCACATCCAAATTAACCTTGTGGACGAATCCACTGCGACCATGATATATTTATAGTTACCATCCCTCTGTAAGGGACCGCTATGATTTAGGTAAACGCAAGCTAATGGTTTGTCTGAAATTAACAGGGGCATCTGCGCAGGACGTTTCACAGTAGAGACTTTCATCTTTTGGCATATTTCACATTCCAAAACATAGTTTCTGGTTTGTTTCCTCATGCTCGGCCACTAGTATCTCTGTTTAAATAATGACACTGTGGGAGAAACACCTGCTTGTGCAGATGCAATCCCTTCATGTGCTGCTAAAATTAGTCCTATTCTATGTTTCATGTTCGGAATTACCCTATCCCCCACTCCAGGCATTCAAGCAAACGGAACATTGTTCCCCTAAGTTTTGTATGAGTATTTGAGTGGAAACCCTTTCAGTAATGTGTTTCCACTGTCCTTGCTTGAAGCATTGACAGCTAGCATTATTTTGCCATCTATTTTCATTTTTGAATGAGTGATTGCAGCTACGGAAGCTGTTGGCACAACTGCCTTCGCGGCTCCATCAGCCTATGAATTCCCTGTTTTGTAGCCCTTCTCATAACTGAACTACTTGTTCCCAAAGCAATTTATTCTTGATTGTGCCACATTTTGCATCTTTGTAAATATTTCGAATCCAGTTGTGCAAGTATTCATTGTAAGACTGAACACAATATTAGGAATCGCACATTATGATCTGTATTTTTAAGTGCCATCTTCAATGCCTGTAGTTCAACTCGCTGAGCTGTCCAATCTCCTAGAGATTGAGTTTAAGTGACCATTGGTCGGAATTTGCCATCGCGCCAATGGCCTCTAACGATTGCGCACGCTGTGCTATAGGCTTGTTTACCCTCCGTAGCGGGTTGAGCTGATCCGTCAGTATAAATTATACATTCTTACTGCTCTATAGGCAGACTTTCAGTAGGCAGAGGACATTCTTGTTCGTATATTGTAGAAATGCTTGTGTCTTCAAAAAAGGGTAAAAAATGTATTTAACGTCTGTTGCAGCAAGATAATTAACCCATTGTATCCATCTCGGATGTAAAGCCTTAGCATTTAAAATGCTTTTGTGACTGCCTCTAAGGCAAGTACAGGTGTAACGACCATAATGCGCTTACCCTGTGCGAGGGCTCTCTCTTTTGCGCTACAGTTTGAACCGCTGACAGAATTTTTTCTGTTGAAGTGAATTTCTTTTCTGCTTGTGTGTACAAGTGTGATTTGTAAGCTATTGGTACTTTTTCACTTTCGTTAAAAGTTAAGTACGAGAATCTGCATTGTCTTGGAATGATTCGGATCACTAAGTTGCGTACGTTTACGCGTGTTTGAAAATGTTTAGTTGCTAACATGTCTGTTTGCAGTGAACGCAACATTTCTGTGTGTTTTTGTGTCCAATTCACTGTTTTGAAATCAGGTTTAATTAATTCGTAGAGAGGTTTAACCCTTTCAGTTTAATTTAGAATTTAGGTTCTTCCGAAATTCAGGAAACCTAATATTGACTCTAAGTTTTTCCGCATTTTTGGAGGTTCGAGCAGCGCACATTTTTCTAGAAAGTTTGCTGCCAAGCTTTTTCCTTCACTTGATAACGTGTATCCTAGGAAAAGGATGTTGAGGTGGGCAATTCTTGATTTCTTAAAATTGAATTTGTACCCTTCAAAGGAGAAGCCCAGTATAATGGTGTTCACCCTGTTCAAGTGCCTATCCAAGTCATCATCTGCTAGATAGATGTCATCTACATATGACAATGCTTTGACAGAAGTGAAGCTGTGTCCCCATAATTGAGAAATTGGTAAAATACCTACTTTCTGGTGCAATGTTTTAACAGAAGAAACCATTAGAAATATCTAATGTGGTTTTATATTTTTACGCACTATGTTATTCATTAATGCTGCACTGTGTGTATTTTGTACTGCAAAAGTTTTGCAACAAGAATTTAGATGTCTGTAATCCATTACTAGACGATATGTATTGTCTGGTTTGGAGACCGGAAACAAAAGATTGTTCATTGACGAGGTGCATGTTTCATCAAGGCAATCTAAGATCTCCCTGACCTGCTTTTTAGATTCTTGCTTAACTGGATACTGCCTTTGTGCAGTTGGTTGATTTTTTACCTGGATCTTATGGTGAGGAGAATTCTCATCACATCCTACATGATTTTTATATAATGCAGGAGCTTGGGCAACTGCCCATTTCCTGGTATAAGTATATTTTAAATGAATTGGAATATGGTTGGAGAAGGCCAGCATAATGATTTCTTCGCCATGTGGGCACTTCCTGACAAATTCTGGTGGCCAGTCTTGTTCAGCTAGAAGAATGTCATAACCCTTAGAAAATCGCTCCCAAAAGAGTGCTCTCACTTTCTTGGTATGTCTCCCTCCATCCGGAGAGTTACTTCATATCACTTATGTGGTGAACTATCCCTGGTATCTGCAGTTTCAACTTGAATGAATTCAATCAAGTCCACTGTCTCCAGATGATCCTTCATGTTTTTGCGAGCTATGGTGACTTCTGCTGTGCTGTCCAACATTGTCTGAGCCCATTCCTTGTTCTTGAGGTGTGTCCTCAAGATCCTCAGCATGTCTGATCTTTAGACCTGCTACCTTCTTTTTGGTGAATTGAGGTTTCTTGTTTTTCTGAACGTGTTGATCGTCTTTAGACTTCATGCGTTCTTCCTTGTGTTCTGACCGTCCTCTTCATTAGGATTTCTGTGACAAAGTCTGAAAGGTACGAGAGGAACGTGTATCAGTATCTTTATATCTATGAGGTTTTCTCAAATTATCCCTATTCCTGAGGTTATACATCCTTTCAGAGGGCTCCTTTTGAGGAAACCTACCTCTGGAATAACAACGCTTCTCTTTGAAAGTTTGTTTAGTGTTTTCCCACTTCTTTTTAGAAGGAATAGACCCTCAACTATATAACTCTATTATATTGTGTATATTAATAAGTAATTGTTCATCCGACATTGCTTCAATGACAGGGTTGGGTCTGTAGCTGGCCAAAGTCAGCCATGTTGCTTGTGGTCTACCTAGTGTACCGAACCTGGTAATGTGATTTATATGTTTTAGGGCGCCTTTAAACCAGAGCCCATGCTCTTGGTATGTTAGTGGATTTTCAATATCCTCAAAAGGAATGTATTCCTCTGGTGGTTCATCTTCTTTGTAGAAGTAAAACACATGTGTTCTTGGATCTGCTTCAGGGAAGACTATCCATGAATTGAATATCTCTGTCTGGTGATATTCATGTGTAACTATAACAAAAACTGCCCTACCACCTCTTGTTGATAGGCCATGTTTTATATGTTTTATAATGATGACTTTCCTTAAATTTAGAGTTATGCTTATAGCATCATCAGAGCTGCTGAATCTGCCCCAGCTCCACCGGCTTCGTTTTTGTCACTATCCTGCATTTTGTTGACTGAAAGTTTGCAGAGCAAGTTTCAAGGAAACAAAGATAAGGTGCACAATATTTTGGAACACTGTATTCTTCAATGTTGAACAAACCAAAAAGCTAATACATAAGATTTTCCGTCCTACTCAGCTATGGCGGATATTATCCCTTTACCCACAGATGTCTATTGGAGTATTATGGAAAAAGGGGTCTCTGAGAAAAGCATAACGGAGTTACTTTAGTATCTAGCGTTAAATTAGTGCCTTACCAAATGTTGGGCGCCATGTAGTGTAGTTCCTATATTCACAATAGGCTCTGCGCATTGGAATAACATGTCATATAGATGTGACGTAGGACTTAGATCAGTAGGTCTCTATCAAATATACTAAACTTAATAGTGAGTGCCAGCTAGCTCAGAGGTCCCTGGAAACTTTCTTGAAAACACAAGAAGGGATTAGTTTCTGAAAACCACATAAACATGACAACTTTGTTTCCCTAGTACTGGAAAAAAATATCCTCAGAGTCGTGGAAACAATAGATAACTATTTTACTCAGTCAATCGTGCATGCTTAATTTCTACAGAGTCGCAGGGAACTAGTGAGACGGGCATTTTCAATAAAAGGTTTATTGAACAGTCTTCTTTCTCATGCAAGAGAGGTGAACTGCTACAATCGTAAGACAGAACGCAAAGTATAATGCTTACAGCGAGAATAGTATTATAAAATATTACTGTAATAGCATTTTATGGTTTCCAAGTCATATAAAAATACATACATAAATAACACGGGCTAAAATACTCAACTGGTGCTTCTAAAATGCGCCTACCCCAATGTACCTAACCAAAGTCTAGTACGAGGGAAGAAGTAAGTGCTGTTTAGCATAGGTTTTAGTTCTGCCAAGAATTGGCAAAGGTTTCTCTAGGATTTAATGAGCTCCATACCTTAGAATGAAGGAGGTCTGGTATCTCTGTCTCGGGACTCGATTTCCCAACACCCCGCAAGTCAGAAACACTGGAGCTGGAATCTCAGTAGAGGAGGGCAGATTTCTGATCAGTTCGTCAGCTGGAGAGTCGGCTTCCTTCAGCACTTGCTGTAGCGAGCCATGTCGGGCAAGTACCTAACCACACCGTGCTTTGCTATAGCAAGTGAAGGTATATTTATACCTTGAAGGTGTTTGGGAATGCCAGCTTTGACGTAAAGTTGGGCATATGAACGTCATGAATGAACCCCTAAGGAATATATGTTCATTGTAAAGTAACTGAGTTCTTGGAGAAATATATATTCAAGCAAGGGGAAGTCCCTAACCGTTTAAGAGTCCGGATTTCCAAGAAATCGTTGTGACGGTAATGAACGGACGGAAGTAGCCATACCTGTCTTTGGGTACCATGGGCTATGCCTATATAAGGGCAAAGTGATTTGTACCTATATAAGGGCATGAATCGGGAATATTCATTTGGAATCTAAAACGCCATACAACAACAGGGCTGCCCCGGGGAGCAGCGAATGAGAAATAGCTATTCATTGCACCTGTATCCACCAAAAATCTCTGTTCCAAACCATGTAAATCTGCTGTGAAATATGGACCACGCTCATCTATAGGAATTTATACTGGTCCCTTACCATGTCCCTTGCTATCCTAACTATAGTATATCCCTGTAACTTCATCCATATCATAATCGTCATGATAGTACTGCCTTCCCCCGGGGACATCGATATATAATTCTGATCTGAATGACCCCCTGAAGATGTACCAACTTGATTCTCATCCCGACCAACCTGTCAACATCCCTTTCCACCTGGACCCAGGACACTGGGTACTGCAAGTTTCTGTAACAGTTCCAAACACTTGCTTCGCCAATGCCCCTCATTTTTTACAATACGCACACTGATTCAGCCCCAAGAGCACACCACCTCTACCAGCACCCCGTGACCTTTGAGTCGGACCATTGCCTCGACCTCTTACAGGCCCCCTTGCAACCTGCTGTAGCAATACCCTCGTCTTCAAATCTTTACTCTTTTTCTCCATCTTATCCTTTTCTTCGTTTTCTCGATGATCATAGTACTGAGCCATGCTCAATATCACTGAAGTAGAGGAAGTAGTCCAAATACTCTCAGAAGCTTGCAGCTGAGCACCGCCGCATGATCTTGCGTATGCACTTGCCACCAAATGTCCACTGGCACCAAAAGCCCAAAAACATCTCAATGTCTGCTAGAGTCATGACTGAAGAGGAGGCAGCCTCTGTTAATTCTTTATATTATACAGTAGGATTTTTCCTAGGGTCCGGTAACTGCCTCTTATTAGCAAGCACCTCACTTCTCTTTAATGAGGTATAGACCCACTGTTCCTGAAAATAAGCTTCTAAACGCTGCTGAACCACATCTCCATTCTGGTTAAGCAGCTCTGGGATCTCAGGGTAAAAAACCGGATGCACCTCTCTCATTGGAAATTGGGACACTGTATTTGGAGAATGGTTATGTAATCTTTCTCGATAACGAAGTAGCGTCCCAACATTACCAACAAGCATTTGCAATGCAATAGGTCTCCCATTTTTAAAACTTTGACCTATTGGTATTGTAAATGGCAATGCCTTTTATTATTACAGGTTTTGAAACACATTAATGAAAAGCATTGTTATTTACAATGTCAATCGCTCAAACGCTCTCAAATGCGAAATCGATTGCATTGCAGGAGCGTGTCTATTTTCACTCGAGGGCTCCTGTACATTATCATGCAAGCTGCCAAATGACATCTGCCAGATTAAATGAGGAGTAGCAGCCCCAGCCTGCACCATTTGGATACTGCCTGCTGCCGAAAAACGGTAAGAGGCTGGAGAGCGCAGTGAGGGTAGAGAAATTAAATGTTTAGTCGTTTGACTGATTTGTCGAGAATGACACGACCTCCAGTGACAAACCAGGCTTGGAATCCAGGCCCCAAAGTGCCTAGAAGCATCTGCTGCAATCCGAAAGATAGCTGCTAGTGAAAGTGTTAGGCTTTGTTATTTGAGACGCAATGCCTAACACTACAAGAATATGCAAGAGAGGACTGGGGGCTTGTTTGACTGAAATGTGTCTCTTCCTTCAATGGAAGAAGAATGCGCATATCTCCACATCAATATGAGCAGCTGCCCTTGACACAGTGGAGAATAATATTCATATTTTAATGACTGTGAATTAATGCCTCTGAATGCAAAAAGGTCACACAACAGGGAGTGCCGAAGCGTATAAATGCAAATAGTTTCGGGCATGGGTGGCCCTTTCACCTCATACATCAAAAGTGAAAGAAAAATATTGCAAGTCAAGGAATTTCCCATTTCACCAGTGTAATCAAAGTGCACATTTCACGCATATAATACAACATAGCTATCAAGTTGAATTACTTTGAAACAGTAATTAGGTGCGAGATCCTGTGTGCATGTGTTTTTGTTTGTACCCCCCCAGACATCGAATCCAAAGTATGCAGGAATAGCTTTGGAAAGACCTCAAAATATGCTTGACTCCTATAAAAAGAAGCTCAACGCTAGGAAAGGTAAGGACAATAAATGCAATCAGCGGCAGAAAGTAACAATAGTAAAGAAGCTGAAGAAATGCTTCTTCGCAAGCACATTCTGCATTCAAAGGGCATTTACCTGATTCTGTGCCACTGACTTTGCCGCTTCCGACGCTATGGTGTTTGTAACCAGTGGCCCTGCTGTTTTTGATTAATAGGGGCTGGGTCAGGGAGTGTCATTGTGGTGCCAGGGACGCAGCAGTATCGGTGGACACAGAGCGTGTCCGATACAATGAAAGTGAAAGCGGAGTAGGCAGCGTTGTTAAAAAGCATTAAATAATTCCAATTCCAAAAATTCTTTATTTCGGCCACATAGGCCATAAAAGATGCAGTAAAATACAAATACATACATTTAAAACACAGTATTTATACATATAAAAAGATTCTACTGGCCAGCGGGGGGTAGGGGGTGCAGGGTAGTACCAGTTCAGGGGGACATTTTCTTCCTTATTATCCACGCTGCCATTAACAATTTTGAAACAGCAAAGACAATATGGCCCAAAGTATTAGTTTTCATGACCCTGTAGGCCTGTAAGTACTTCCTGAAGCCCAGGTTCCGACAGAGCGGTGTTATCCAGCGCTTCCTGTGTCTCTGGTAAGCATGGCATACAAACATTATGTGTAGGTCATCTTCATCCTGGGCTTTACAGCATGGGCAAAGTTTGTCACCCCCTGTGGACCATTTGTAGGTAAATACTTTGGTGGGGAGTGTACCAAACCTCCATTGCACGAACAATTTCCTCGCCAGGAGAGGAAAGATAAAATCCATAAAAGGTTCGAAACCATAAGAATTTTTGGATTCCATAAAACGTGCCGTCAGGGTGCCACTATTATGAACGTTATCCATGTGAGAGAGATTTTTATTCTTATACAGCTGGGCAAGAGTTTTACGTGTAATCCTTTGGCAGCCCTGAGCTGGGTCATCCCATGAGTCTGGTAAGTTCATACTAAACAATTCCGTCTTGATAAAAGCCAGCCAGGGAATTTTGTTGTTGCCATTCAGCCTCATTACATGAATAAGGTCCTGTCTATAATGGTGCAGTTCCTCGGTGGTCCATATCCGGTGCCAAAACTTCACGGGTTTCGACAGAAGATCTTCAGCGATGGAGGGAAGACCCAAGTCCAGTCTTAAGGGGAGAAGTGGCGTGCCTTGCGGGAGACCAAGTAGGCGTCTTAGAAAACTATTTTCCACTCCTGCCAAAGCCTTCCCTGCTTTGTGTCCCCATAACTTGCTGCCATACATGGCTGCTGCCTTGGCTTGGGACCTGTATGTTTCCAGGGCCGGGCTTACAGGCTTGAAGGTGGACTTATTAGCCACCTTCAGGATTGCACCCGATAACTGGGACAGTTTTAGCCTGGATCTCGCTATCTGGCAGTCCCATGATAGATTTTCCTGGAGTGTTACCCCCAAATATATAAAGGTCGAGACCCTCTCAAGACTAACTTTCCCCAGTGTAGGATTGGGTCTAGTTTTGGTAGGGGGGTTGAAGATCATGAACTTAGTCTTTTCCGTGTTCACCTCCAGCCCATGTTGACGACAGAAAAGGCCAAAACCATTCACGATCCTCTGAATCCCCATGGGGGATTTGGAAAGCAGGAGGGTATCGTCAGCAAACATTATTGCCGGGACCCTCCTGCCTGCCAGGAGCGGGGCATCGTTGTCCTTAACGTTATCAAGATGTTGAATGACGCTATTAATGAAAAGACAGAACAGGGTCGGCGCCAAGACACAGCCCTGTCTGACTCCTCGATGGACCGGGAATTTGCCCAAGAGCTTGCCATCCCTCCCACACCTCACTTGTGCATAGTTGTTCTCATGCAACCTGATGATAATGCTGAGAAGCTGAGGGGGTACTCCTAGCTTTTGCAAAACCTCCCATAATTTCCTTCGAGGGACTAGGTCGAAGGCTGACCTCAGATCCACGAAGACCATGTACAGTCTTCCCCCCTCTAACGTTACCGTCTTCCAATAAAGGAGGAGGAGGCGGAAGATCTGATCCATGGTCGACGTGTTCTTTCTGAAGCCAGCCTGGAGGGGGCTCATGATGTCATTGTCCTCCACCCAATCCAGCAGATGGTTAAGGATAAGGCGCGCAAAGAGCTTTTGGGGCACATCTATTAGGATAATAGGCCTGTAGTTGGCCGGGAGCAGAGTGGATCCCTTCTTGTGAATCGGTACAATCTCTGCCCCCAGCCAAGACCCGGGGATTGCCATACCTCCTAGAATGGCATTGAAAAGAATAAGGAGGTACGGACCCCAGATGTCCGGGTGGTGCCTGAAAAGATCCCCGGGTAACCTATCCAAACCCGGCGCCTTCCCCAACGATAAATGCTCCAGGGCAGCCTCCACCTCCCCTAGGGATAATTCCATGGCAGAGTCCTGGGAGCCTAAGGGCACTGACAGGGCTATATCAGGGCAGGAATTAGTGTCTTGGTAGAGTCCCCCAAAGTGAGCCTCCCAAACCACGGGGGCAATGTTGGGTTCAATTGCTTTCTTAAGTTCCCCCATCCCATTATTTACAAGGGCCCAGAATTTCCCGGAGTCCCTGGCTTTTAGGGCATCATGAAGGTCCTGCCAGTGGTTCCAGTCCCACTCGGACCTAGCATTTGCCATCACTGATTTATACTGCTTCCTAAGGTCACGTACCTTGGCCTTATTTGACCCCTCTTTTATTGCAGCAATAAGCTCAGATTTGGCTGCCCTACAGGAGGAGGTGTACCAGGTGGGAGCATGGGTCTTTTTCTTTCGGGTTGGCACCACCGGGTGAAATACCTCCGCCAAATCCCTCACTAGTTCCTGATGTATGCTACCCAGTTTCTCGTTATATTCTGGGGTTCTTGGTTCGTTTAGAAGTACGTCCACCTCCATAAACCTTGGGAGTGCCAACTCGTATAGCTTGTTAATGGCATCTTCTGAGCTCACGAGCTTTCCCCACTTAACCCGGCGCCTATTTGTTGTAAGGAGCAGCTCCCCCGTATCTTCACCTCCATTTTCTGCGGAAATGCCCGCTGGAGGCAAGGGCCACTGGATGTTTAAACAAAGGGCATTGTGGTCGCTGTCTGACCTATTTATTACCCTAAAGTCGAGGACTTTTGACCAAAGTATAATATCTATCATGATATAATCTAGCCTCGACTCATGGCCCCTTCTGTTGAAAGTACACACTGAGGGGGTATCGGAAGGGGTACGACCATTACAAGCCCTCAGTGCGAAGTTCAAGGTGAGGGACATGAGTTGTATAGCTAGAGGGGACCAGGCTTTAGGGTGGGGCGAAGACGAGGGTGGGACCCCCCAGTAGTCATCCTCGGCAGTAAGCGCACCCTCCAGTAGGCCTTCCAAAGGTTCAAAGTGGCAATTGAAGTCTCCTCCCAGCACCACCTTGAAGTCTCCTGGAAGTTGACCCAGGAAGGAGGACAAATCGTTTAGGGTCGGTGATTCGTTTGGCGCAGCAACTGGTCGCGAGTAGACATTAACAATAGCCCACGGTGGTTTGCCAGGCCATGTGAGCCGTACACACTGGATGTCCTGCGAAAACGCATGCACCTGTTCTGCCTGGCACCCAGTGTGACTCGCAATCCAGATTGCCAAGCCTCCTGACGGCCTCCCCCTCCCACTCCATTTGGCAAGGATTTCAAATGTTTCGAACCCTCTCCTAGTTTGGGTTTCCCTCACCCAGGTTTCTTGAAAAAGGAGGATATCACTGCTACCTACTAGGTGATCCCACTCCGGTGTGCCTTCCTTATTTGCGATTCCTGCCACATTCCAGGAGAGAATTCTCAACCCAGGATCTGACGGTAGAGTACCTTGACCTCCAGTAGGAGGTTGCGCAGTGACTATGGGTGGATAAGTGTCTGACAGAGCAATGTTACAAACCGCGGTGGCGGGTGGCCCATCCAACTCCGCCACCTCAGGTTGCAAAATATGGTCAGACCCAATGTTAGATGGAAGCCCCTGTTGACCCAGACTATCATCCAGGATAACCGTTCGATCTTTAACGGTATCCTGTGGACCGCATTCAGTTACAGGGGCAGCACTCAATCCCACCCAACTTTGCGCCTCATCCACCAGCTTTCCAAGGCTAAGAAAAGTCTCCCCGGTTTGTGGTCAGTCGACCTGATCTAGGCAGGAGAATCTATTGTGATGTATGATATTGGCCGGAACAGGTGGTAAGTAATGCCTTGGTCTATAACGTGAGCCATCTACAGCAAAGCCTACTCTAGTCCACCCCTTCTCCCTCCCCGCCTCCGTGTTGCAAACATTTGGGTAGAAGTGTGAGAGGGGTACTAATTCAATGTTGGACTTATCAGGCCTTACGAGCCAATTGCAGATGTAGTTGGCGACGTGTGGGCTTTTAAAACTTACAATGATACAATCCCCTGCCCTATTCTTTGGAGTAAGGCCAATCCATGGGATCCTCCTGACCATCAGAACCTCACCTTTCAGGTTTGGGGGCAGCGGCCTATTAATACTAAGCCAACTTATGACCTTGTTACGTAAAGAGTCCTGAGGCTCCCTTGTGTCACCAGTTAGCTCAGGTACTCCCACCATGATTGCCGTGTACGGGACTGCTTCTGGGGGCAAATTAACCACCCTGCGCCTATCATGGGGGGAAGTGATATTACCAGTGGGACCATTAGTAGAATTCTCAACTCCCCTCGGTTGGGGAGCAGGAAGTGGCTTAGATCTCCTAGGGGCCGGGACAGGGGGCCTAGACGCTGAAGATGGCAAAGGGTGCGTCTGAGGGGCAGGCACACCGTTTGTACTCAGCGGGACCGTATTTGAAACCTGGGTCAGTGCAGAAGACAACGGTCTGTTCCCAGATGGATCCCGGGGAGCTAAAAGAGCATTTGTAGCTGACCCAGGGCTGTTCCTTTTGTGAATGTTTTCCAAAGCCTTGAGTCTACTCTCTATGGCGTCCAGTTTAGCTGAGATGGGGATTAATAAGTTCTTAATGGTGTCTGTGAGTGAGTTGATTATTGTGTCAGTGCTATTGGAAGTTGCCCCACCGAATATAAATGGGCCCGAGTGCAATGGTAAGGCCGCAGGTACTGGAGAGCCTATGTGATCCGACCTAGACTCTGGTGAAATGAGCTCAGCGGAAGCCGAGATGTCTGTACTGTCATCCTGATTTAGCTCAATTGTATCAACTTTGGCCCTTTTTGCCTTCTTTGGTTTCCTGGACCTTTTCCTTTTTGGTGGTTGTTCCACTCCACTACCTGCAGGCTCTGTGAGCAGGGCAACCTGTCCCACTTCCTGCGAGTCTATTCCCGTGTTAACCGGAATGGCAGAGTGGTCAGTGATCCCAGATAGCCGGGGGAAGTCACTATCCCTCTGGATTGATGGAGTTCTTAACTGCTGAAGAACCGACTCAATGGTCTGATCAATACTGTCCATTAATGACATATGGGTGGCGTCCAGTAGTATAAGTGTACTAACATCAGTAGAAAAAGTATCCCCGTGATCCAGGGACGCGCTTTCAGGTCCCAGCTCCAGGTGTGTTTCCGTGACTGACTGACATTTGTTGGCTTGAGCACTCGCCTTTGGGAAGAATTTTTCCAGTGTACTTGAACCCTGTTGGGCGGGCTTACTCCGTGAAGCCCTGGTCGACATTATAGAGTGAGCGGAGAGGGGCTGAGGGGAAGGGAGCGTCAGAGGGGTGGCCCGGTCCGGTCTTTGCCGGACTCTAACGGCCTAGAACGGCCCGCTCTTTGCCCGGTCTTCGCCCCGTTCTCCGCCCCGCGCACGTCCCGCGATGCGCGTGCCCAAGTGCTCCTAAGTATGACAGGGGGGCGTGGCACTGGGAGGGGGCGTGGCGCGGCGGGAAGAGGAACCAGCTGGCGGTGTTATTCAGGAATGCTGGTCCTCGCAGTCCCGCTCGCCGCGCCTCTCACCTCCACTGCGGCCGGGTCCTCCTTTGGACAGCTGGAAAATGCCCCCAGAAAACGCGTTGGCTCCCAGCTACTCCTGTAGCGAGCTATACAGCACCAAGGGACAGAGTCTCGATCTCGAGCGGCTCCCGGGAAGCGGGGGCCGCGAGAGGTAATGAGCGTTTCAGGCGGGGGGCGTGGCACTGGGAGGGGGCGCGGCGCGGCGGGAAGAGGAACCAGCTGGCGGTGTTATTCAGGAATGCTGGTCCTCGCAGTCCCGCTCGCCGCGCCTCTCACCTCCACTGCGGCCGGGTCCTCCTTTGGACAGCTGGAAAATGCCCCCAGAAAACGCGTTGGCTCCCAGCTACTCCAGTAGCGAGCTATACAGCACCAAGGGACAGAGTCTCGATCTCGAGCGGCATTAAATAAATCTTTCAAACATTGAAAACAAAAGCGCGGCCACCACATTACATATTTGGCGCGGTGTCCAGGCTATTGTGAAAACAATGAACAAAAGAAAAGTACACCTGCTATTATCCCAGCTCAGGTGGCTTGCAGCTGAAATAAACAAGAAAAGAAGTTCTCAGACGAAGACATCAACACATAAGGCGTAAAAATATAGGGGCAGATTTATGAGGCCCTTGCGCCACGTTTACGCCGCTGTTGCGTCACGCAAGGCGGCATAAACGTGGCGCATCCCTACGAACGATTTACAACGTGACGCATCTAGGCAGATGCGTCACGTTGTAAAGCCCTGCGCCGCTTGTGGGCGTTCCGGCGCAGGGTGGACGTTCCGGGGCAGGTGCGCCTCGCAAAAGTGGCTGAGTGAAATCTATGAGATTTCACTCAGTCACTTTTAAGCCAATGCTGCGTCAAAAGCCTGCGCCTGCTTGAAGCAGGCGTAGGTCTTGACGCAGCATTGTTAAAATGGGGCACCCCCAAGCCTTGCTGGAGCTGCGTCGCGCTTGCGACGCAACTCCAGCAATGCAACACATTTCCGGCACAGATGCGTCACGCATCTGTGCCGTTTTTGCACCATGGTGCGCCACATTATAAATGCGGCGCACCATGGGTGGCGCAGCTGTAGCGCACTGTGGCGCATGTTAACTGGCGCATCCCTCGGGATGCGCCAGTTAACATAAATCTGCCCCATAGTACTTAGGCTGTGCTGCATCCCGCCAAAACGGAAATGAAAAGGAGAGACATAATGGAGGATTATCCATTGGCAAGCAAGTTTTTGCAAAGGACAGTAAAACAGCCAAATAAAAAACATCTGGCACAATGGGAGGAGTTCAACTGCTAACGTATACACAGGAGGTCAGTCGCTTAGCGATAGCGCAAGCGCCATCTACGCTCAACCTAAAAACGTCTGCAGAGGCCATTCCAATTGAATATACACGGTCTCAAATATCATAAATATCTTGAGGAGCTATGCCTCCAATACACTGTTCCCACAAGCCAATCAATGTAGCAGACATATGCTGACAGGCATGCTGTTGTATAAACGGGTCAAAATCTTTCATCACACTCCATATATCTTCCACACTATGAATTAGAATCCGAACCCATTGTGCTGGCTGATTTGCAACCATCTTCTTCTCCTCTTCACCCGCATCAGACTGAATCAATGCCCCCCCCATTCGCTCTCGTGCCGCCACCCAATTCCCTCCCGCTGACCCTGTATTGGTTTTCCAATACTACCCAACATCATGGATGAAATGCCTGGGGAAGACACAAGAAGTACAGATGGAGGTGACAATGTCAGATATGGCTGTGTGGAGAAACATGAGGGAAAGCAGCAGACACTATGGGGGTGCCTGCAGTCACCACACTCGTAGGGTGCGAAACTGGAGGGGAGACAGAGCTGGAGCTGAGCCGAGCCGAAGCCGAAGCTGTTGAATCTGCAGAAAGACCAGAGGAAAGCAGTGGGGTAACGGAGGACTGAGACGATGGAACAGCAGGATATATTCTCCGTGGGGCATACGGGGGGGAACGAGTGTTCACCAGATCCTCCACAAACTGATCCTCATCCTCTCAAACAACATAGGGCTTATTACATTGCAATCAAAACTTCCTATCTGCTCACTCAATACCCTTTTCAGTTTGCTCTTTGTAATAAGCTACTGCTTTCAGAACCACTGTTTGCATTGCCTTCTTCCTGGACTCCTTCTCAGTACGTATACGCCTCTGCTTAGATTCCTTCTCCCATACCTGCAAAGTATCAAACAACGACTGCATACTTCTTCTATCAAATAATTTGTCCTGTAAATAATTACATTTTTGTTCATCAAAGGTACCATCCAGTGGCTACTGAAGATCTTGTATACTTGTGCCACAATGTACAAAACATAATGGGGCCAATACTGTGCTTCACATACATGTCAAAACTAGGAGTGCCTTCCGAGGTGCTGGCTGCCTTTCTTCCAGCCGAAGCTCAGCAGAACAACAGCGGCAGCCCAAGCACAACACTTTACTCCAACAAGGCATTCTAGCATCAGACACATTCACTCTCCACCTAAATCAACACACACAATAAGAACACACAGAAGAGCTCTCCAAGTCAGTCCTCAGACTGCACAAAGACAAGTCAGTCCACAGACTGCACCAAGACAAGATAGGCTCTAGCCCCAGGCCTTTTCAAGATTAAGCCAAATTCAGCAAGCGGCCTGGAAGAACATTAAAAAATGCTCCATATCACAAGGATCCACAGATGCACCAAGTTAATCAATACGTAGCTGCACTTACAAAAAAAATCAACATGAACTCACCCGGTGCACACAAGTCAAACAAGATTATTCTCAACTGCCAACTCTTCGCACCAAAGGATCAGATGCAAGGGTTCTACCTTTTCAGGATCCCAGCTGAGACGACGACTAGACGAGGTGTCGCCCGATCAGACAGGCGGGGCAGCCGCGCGAACTAAGCCTGTTCATATGGGGTTCCCTGATCCTCTCATCTGGCTGGATGCAACCCCAACCCCCTCGACCTGATTACGGGCACGATGGGTCACCAGGTGGAGTCCCTGTTCGGGTGCCGACTGAAGGAAGTGGCCCAACTAAGTCACCCCGGTCACTCTCGACATCTTCTTGCCTTCCAGTAATGAAGAGTCACTGACGCAGTAGAGAATACTATCAAACTAGTTTATTTACAAAATACACTGCAGTGGAGTTCAGTCTGACCAGCGCCTGTGATGGCTGACGAGAGACTGACTCTAACAAGCATAAAGTTACATCATGTAGCTTGCGGAGCCCAGAAAGACCCCCCTATTTTGGAATAGTACTGTTAGCTATCCTAATATAATAGGGCACAGAACATAAGTTTCAATTCCATAGCCTGGTACAAGCTATCTACTAACCAAGGTTGTTTGGCCTATCCTCCCCTCTAGACAGCTGGGAGAAGCCCCCTATGTAACAGAAAAGGCATGCGTTAATGAGCAAGTTTCAGCATTGGAGAAAAGAAACTTACCAAGGACCATTTCTTGTAAATGAGCAAGTAACAGTTCTGATTATAATACCAAATGGCATCTTCGAGAACTAAAATGGGGACACAGATATCAACCTAACTAACAAAACATTTGCATCTACTGGTTGCATCTACACATAAAATGCAAATATAATGTATTTGCTACATAATTGCTAACATAATATTGGGTAAAACACGAGTGGGATGACAATGTTACATTCCAATTCTGCTGGCCTGTGGATCATCCTTGATGACTTTTCGGAAAACGGCCTCTGTCTTTGCCTCAATCGGAAAAGCAGCGTTTCACTATTCCAAAATGTCTGTGACCATTCTGATTGTTGACATGTTCTTGTTCTGACCACCTGCCAGGCCCTTCAATCGGCTTGACAAGGCTCATCAGCATTGCAAGCACAACACCTGTGGTCTGCCTGGGTTGCAACTCGTAGTGCTGAGGTCGTACTGGGTAATTTTACTCTGTTTCTGATGAGTGAGTAACTGTATTATTCTTTGGCGTGCACTGTCTGACTCGTGTTTGATCTCTGCCTCTGAGCGCTTCTGATCGCAGCGTTATCTTGCATTTTGCTGTCACTATTTGCTGCTCTTTCAAAACCTGCTTGTATCCACCTTTAGGATTATCATCCATATTACGCATGACTGTATATTTCAGAACAGCAAGGTACCTATAGGTGCAATTTTATCAGCAGGTTCTCGGTCACTGATATGTACATTTCTTTGCAATTCTTTTGTTGTTTTCAACTTCTTTGACTCCACATGTATTAAGTATCAGTTCCGTACAAATGTCCAGGCATGCTAGGATTCAATTGAACTACTTAGATTGTGGAAATGTTGTCAAATCATAAGTGGAAAATTATAATGCACAGATTTCCTAACTTTTACTGTTTTTTCATATTTAGGCTAGATAAAACTAAACTGCAGCTGGTGGATTACCTGCATCAATTTGGTATTTCAAAAAGCTACAATTAGAGTACTTTTTCCTGGATGTATATTTCTGAAAATATTCTGATAATGTAATGAACACTACTTTCTCTTACAAATGCCCAAAGAGAAAAAAGCCTAGAACAGGGGGTATGCAGATGCCACTACGTTCCTCCTGGACACCAAATAATAACGTTATTATGTTTCTGCAAACAACATTGCAAATTATGTATTTTTGTAACAAAGCAAGTTTGTTTGACAGACTAATTAATATTCATTTTTCAACAGGGGAGAACATGCTGAGTTGTTTTTGAGTGGTTCATTAGGTTTAGCCAAATGCAGGAGCAACATAATTACTCTCAAACTGCTGTTGCATGTTTTAGCACATTGTGGGAAAAATGAGTGCCTTTAGCAAATAACTTTATGGGTTGACCCCTGCGTTGAGGCAGGTGTGCGTGAAAGAAGCATCGTTGTTTGTACGAACAATCCCTGCCAGCACATAGTTTCCTGTAATTCTGCTGTCTTGATTGGATAGTTCTGTGTGCCACTTGTGTTTATCTACATTTCTAAGGTGAGTTGTGTGATACGTATGTGCATGTGTCTGTCTTTGCTGAAACATGCATTTGTAATCTACTTCTCCCCACATGAATATATTTCTCTTAAGATTGCATGTTTCTTGTTCTGGAAAATGAACCCATGCACCACCCATGGAATGCCCCCCATGCAAAGTAATGCAAGTCAGTGCATTGTGCAGCTTTACCTTACTTTAGTTCATGAACTGCAGTCAGCTTGAACAGCTCAGCCATTCAAAACAAGTGCACAGCTCAATACTATGCTGAGGATCCTTGTCCAAGATATGCCTCTTTAGGTAATATCATGGGGAGAGAAACCTCAGTCTGTGCCTGAGTGTAGGTGCAAATGGCACAGACCATGGTCTGTATCATGATGAGCTTTGCAGGTGCAGAGACGAGAATCAGTTTTGTGTATCTTCAGTCGAATACAGTCAGTTAATTTAACCCGATTTTTCTCTTCGGTCGTGTTTTATTTTTAGACAACACTGCCAAGAAACAATTTCCAAACTATTCAAGAATGGATGCAATAACATTTTTGCTCCGGTTGATTACAGTAAATTTCACATACAAATTGCCATGTACCTTTGCCATAGCTTGTAGGATTGCTCACTACAAATGACTAATGTGATTTTGGCTTCACAACATGAATGACTAGTTTGTGAAACAAAATTTCTATTGGCTATGTAATGAGATATTTGATGCAGTGCAAGTTGAAATTAGCTTTATACATATTTTCTGAAAATAATATAAATCACATTACAGAGATTTAATTTTTAAATGTATTGAATTTAGCAGCAGACATTGTCAATTATTTTTACTGATAAGCGAAATTTGGCTGATTCATCACTATTATGGATGGGATTAGCCAGGGAGCTGAGTAGAATCAGGACAGTGAGAAAGGGAGTTGAAGCTTTTGAAGGAACAGGGCCCCAGATGTACTAATATCTGGTTGTAAAAATTGGTTGAAAAGTGTGACCAGTATTTTTGCAACCAGTAAAGATTGTTAAGAACAGACCAGGAACTAATAGGTCAATTCTTGAGGTAGGTCACAAGGTAGTGACTCAATATGATAGGAAGACATCACAAGAATTGGGGCCTGTTGAGGTCAGTAGACCATTATGTCTTTGACTGCTTTGTAATATAGCATTTATTTTAATGCAACCTGTTTTCCTTAAAGAAAAAAGGGCAGGTGTTAAAAACAAAACTTTACTCTTTTTTGTTTCTTTCAGTTCATAAAAGGGAGACGGGGCTTAAATAAACCCCACCACCTTTGAAGTGTTGGTAAATATAGATGTTTTGTGACCAGAACATTTATGCATTAGATACTAGTTCTGAAAGAATGCCTCTACAACATGGCCCATCCCAGATACTGATTTGGTGTAAATTGGTATCCATTCCTCATCCCATTTTAGGAACCTAAAAACATTTCTTAACACATATGAAAAATCATTTTAACATGCACAAACGCCAAATCATAGTGTCTGAGACCATTAAAATGCTTAATATATCTGGCCTAAGGCCCCTAAATGACCTTACTGGGAGTTGCTAAACAATTAAATGATGAACACCATTGAGAGCTAGCTAAGGGGTGTAGGATGATTGTGGAGCCAGGTAAGATCAGAATTCTTGAAATAAAGAGCTGTCATTCCTCATTAAATTCACAAGAGTACTGGGACAACACAGGCAACATCAGAATACACACTTGTTTTTAGAATTTAGAATTTTGGGGGACATGGCTAGGGCTCCACTCAAGATGGCCTCCTAGTTGTTAGGCTCCATACCTCACCGGAACCACCAATGCCTTAATTGATGTCTTCGCTCATTTTTAACTTGAAAACTGGATGTTTCCAGGCAGTCAAACCTCTCAGGGCCTGTGTAAACTTTGCTTGACTGTTTTCCCTGCAACTTTCTCTTGAAACAAGCAGATGGCATCGCTTGGACTGTTGCAGCTGCTAACTTGAATTCTACTGCATTTGGTGGGTTCTATGTGGTGAGCTCCAACTGGCCCTGTGATGTTTTCTAAGTCTTGACCATATGATTTTCCCTAATGATCCTTATATTTTACTCTTCTTTTGGTACACAAGTTTCTTCAGAGACTTTATATGGCAGCTTGCAGATGAGGTGTTACCTCAGACACAAAGAATATTAGGGTCATCTATATATCATATGTAGACCTAGAGGGCACTGTTGGGTCCACTGACTTTGTTATTGTGTCCTACACTATCCACCTACCTATATGCACTAATTAATTTATGGGCAGGATAAAGAAATCATTTTATTCCAGTAAAGGGCAACATATAAATGTATCAGACTCAGGCCTATCCTCTGCTGTACCCTTGATAGATTTTCTGAGTTCCTTTTTGGATATAGGTCAGTCTAGCACCTCTTGCACTGCACTTTCAGCTATTTCCTCACTGAAATCACACTCACCCTCCTCTACCAATAAAAAGCTCCCCCTTCTCTAGAAAATCATCTTCTACTGTATCTTTAGACAGTCTATAAGAGGAATGTCGAGCCTTACAACTGTTTACTGAAGAAACAAATAGACTCATCCAAACCCTTGAAGATAAATGGTCAACTATGGAGAATAGGATAACATTGGTAGAGCAACGTGTCATTGGTATCCAGGACAAATTGCAGACAACTGGGTTCCTGGAAAAATCTGTCCTATTGTTTAAAAAGCACTTAATAGACCTAGAAAAGGTACAGGTGTAACAACCTACTACATATGGTCTTCCTGAAAGTTTTGAAGGAGAGGATCCCGTAAACGCCTTCACTTCATTTTTGCAGAAACTATTAGAAATACCTTCTTCCACCAGCTTAAACATCCAGCGTGCTCACAGATTGTGTCCTCACTTGTCCTCTCAGGCCTTTCCAGTCAAATCTTGTGTAGTGAATATTTTATTTTGGGAATTCACAGACCTCTTGAAAGTTCTAAATGCATTCAAATAAAAAACAAGTCATGTGGTCTGGTGCAAAAATATTTATCTCACAGGATGTCTCCACAGTTCTGGCTATTTCGACAGAAAGACTCTTCATTTTTGTCCTGCGTTATGAGCTTTAGGCACTAGTATGGCTTATTTCATCCTTGCACCTTCACAGTCATTTTTCAGAACAAATGTACTCCATTTAGAGATCTAGCTGAACTTAGAAAATGTATTAACTCTCTCTCAACGGACTCAATGGGCATTGCTTGTCTCTCCTCATGTTAAATTTTCATGCAATGTTTTAATGTTCATCTAATCTTCATTAATTCTTCCACAGGTTGCAACTACATGGTTGTTCATTCTATCTTCAATCATTTTCTTCTTTGTGTCCCCTGCAGGTTATCAAGAATTCTTCCCCTCCTGTTTCCTATTTGCCCTATGTGTCGTCCAGCATCTGTGGCCAACACTGGAGGGGGCTCCCTTTGAACATTAGACAATTGGAAATGAATACCCATTGGAGGCTATCTGAACTAAGCAGCTAGAGAAGCTGGTACCCTTCTACCCTCAAGGGAAAGACTGGTCTGCACCAAGGAGGAAAGAAGCTCCAGGGGACACAAAGGACAAGGGCTGAACAGGGAGCCAGTGGAACCAGCCAACTGCAACATTTCCATGTTAAAGGGACCCTGAGAAAAGTGTTCCACGGTGGGTAGGGCTCACCATCAGGAGCACAATGAGCCCAAGATGTTGTAAATGTGCTAACTATAGCCCAAGATACTAGCCAGAAAAGATTTTGACCTTTGACTCTTCATTAATCAGACTGCATAAAACTCTGCTGTCACTTGATGCAAACTCCTGGGGGTCACCTCAAGGAAACCTTAACGTTTTAGCCCTGAGAGGGGACATGTATGGAGCCCAAATCCTCAGGCCATGCTGCAGATAGGGGGCAGGGCCCATCCCTAGATCCCTGACAGTTGAGGAAATCGGGAGATTGCCGATGCACCCTCCCATGACCGGAGGAAGAGGGGCTCAGGACCCCATCCCTAAGCCCGCACCGGGTAGGTGCATGGGGATCGTTACAGTGGCCCTCCAGTAGTGGCAGGCTCACCTCGCTCACAGTGCCCAAGACTGGTGGGAGCAGGTGGTAGCCTTTAACAGCCATACCCTGCTTGCAGGAGCAGGTGGGGAAGAAGAGGCCTGCTGGTTGATGCAAACCCTGGGGTGGGCCAAGGTACTGGGTCACCACAAGTAATCCTTAAAGTTTTAGGCCAGAGGGGGTGAGCGTGGAGCCCCCCTCAGAGATCTGGAGACCTGGAGGCCCGGGATCCCCAACCCCTGGCCATGCTGCAGAGAGGGGACTGGAACCCCCATCACTGGACTCTCGACACCAGAGGAAATCGGGGGAGTGCTGTTGCAGACCCCGTGACTGGAGGAAGAGGGGCCCAGGAACCCAACCAAAAATGCTGGCTTGAGTCATGTGCAGGGGGAGCACTACCACACTCCTGCCAGTAGTGCCAGGGTCACCCCGCTCGCTGTGCCCTTGAATGGGGCGAGTGAGAGGCTGCCACTGTGAGCTGCCCCCTTCCCACAGGAGTGGGTGGGGCAGAAGAGGCCAGCAGACTCCCATGGCAACACAGGAGAGTGCTGCTCACCTGGGGAGCCGGTGGGGCAGCCATGGGTGGGCTCACTGAACTACTGACACTAAGCTTGAAGGGCACAGTAAAGATGACTACCTTATCTTTACCAACATTTGTAAACACTCCCCTGGCTGGAGCATGTTCTCTTCAGTTGGGAGTGCAATGTACTCCAAGGGCTAAATCCATGGCTAGACTTTGTCCTAAGTTGTCTAGAAAGAATATGTTGTACAGCACCTTCTAGTGGCAAAGTTTATGGTTACTTGCTTTGTGATCCAGATGTGAATCCCTCCGGGGGCTGTTTTTCATAATTGCTTTTCAGTAGTTAAAAGTATATAAAAAGCTCACAGACCCATGAGAAATTCACTTGTAAGTGCTGTAATTTAATAATGATGTAGACAGTAACTATTGATCAGAGGGCATATGTGTTAATATTACATCCATGTGTGCATTTACACATGATTATTATTGATTGCATTTACTCCTAAAGAGATAATGTTTTGACATGTGGTTAGTTGCTCTTGACCCCTTTAGGAGGTCAGAGGTGATTACGCAATGTCATCAAATGTTTTTCCACCAACCTTATTTATATTTTTTAATTACTGAGTAGCATTGATTAGTGTGTGTCTAATAAACTTACTTTAACTTTTTTGAAAAGAAAAAGCACAGACTGAACAAATGTTTATTGCATGCCAGTGAATAGTGATTACTAGCGGCCACCATCTCTCTTGAGTTGGCCTTGGGCTGCTCTTCCCAAATACACTGAGAGAGTCAAGTATTGCAATGGGGTGTTAGGTTCCCAGTGGAGAGCAAATCTGGACCGGTTACTTGTGCATACCACACAACTAATCTCAGTTCCCTTACACAAGCCTTTAACAAAAGACTTTTTGTAGGTAGGAACTCTTATTGAGAACCCTAGAAAACCAAGGACATCTGGGTAGATATGGAGAATGCTGCTAGCATAGTCAATCTCTGTGTGTTCTCAGGCCAGTCTCAATATAGTGTCCCTGACTTTATAATTAAGAATTTGGGTGCCAATTGTCCGCATGGAGGTACCAAGAGAGGGGCCAAGGGCCAAGACAACCGTGCACATGGCTTATGGGCAACTTTGGCATGAGGGCTTGGCTAATGTGGGAACATATGAGAAATATGGGTATAGGTTAAGGGGAGTGAAACCCTTTTGAAGAAACAACCACAATCATCATCAGGGTGAACCACAAAAAGTCATAAAATTAAGCTGTGCTTAACCCTCAGCTAGTTAGCAACAATCAACTAACTTGCAATATATAAAATGATATCAATAAATACAAATCAAATCAATAGAACTGAAGATGGAAGATTTCAAAGTCTTAGCTAAAAGGAGCTTCAAAACAGTAAAGTGCCAGATGTGGTAATCTGGTAGCGCCAGACTCATATTAAGTCACAAATGTAAGCCAACAGCAATGGAACATGGGCCAAGTACAGAAATGAGTTCACCCCACTGGACAGTGTACGTGGTTGTACTTGAGCTGAGGTCCTACTTTTTCCTTCCTAGTTTTGTTGATTTCAGACTGGGCCGTCAATTGGGCTCTGCAATGTAATGTGTTGAGTAGGGTCATGCTGGCTCCCATGAGGCCGCTAATCAGAAGCTGCAAGGTGTTGCTATGAGAGGTCCTGCGCTGAAATGCATCATGCTGTGTTGGTTCCACTGAGGCTGCGATCAGGAGCTCTGAGGTGCTACATTGAGAAGCCCTGCATTGGTTTCAATGAGGCAGCCGATCAGTTGCTGCAGATGCTGCAGTACAAGGTCCTGTGCCAAGATGCGCCAAACTGCTTTTCTACATATGAGGCCACTGCTCAGGAGATGTAAGGTGCTGTAATGCAAGGTTCTATTTCAAGATGTGTCACGCAGCATTGATTCTGAGGAAACCTACAGTTAGACTAAGAGGAGTACACTCTGATGGACCCTTGGCTAGACGGCACCTCTTGTGGATCAGGACTCATTCTAGCAGATGCTATGGAGGAGGGCACAGGCAGGTTCTGTTGAGTCTGGTCAGCTGGACAGACACAAGACAGGTATATGGAGCTTGTGATGTCCCTGTAGCTGGTGCAGGAGGACAGTCAGATCTTATCTCCTCCCAATCTTAAGTTATCACCACTTAAGTGCAACAAGGTAACGCAATGTTATTCTAAGGGAGAAATATTCCTCGCAATAGTAAATAAGGATGTTCGGAGGTTTTCACTACCAGCCCAAATAAAACCTGAACACATATATCCTACTTTTTAAATCCCATCGCTATTAGCTTTTAGGGCTTACCTTAGTGTTGATATATACATTTTGATGATCAACAAAGGTATTTTGTATATACCATGACCATGCCAGTGTCTTGAATGGTGTAGGTAAGCGCCCTTTTGCTGTTACAGCACGCTTTACACTTATGGCAGGGGAAAAAGCCTTTCATACTTCTCAAGGTGTTAGTTTTTGACGGTATCTTTTCTAAGTGGCTCCGTACCAGTTGGTCCCGGATAGACCTAGCCTTTTTGAATGTGACCAGTGGGTAAACAGGGACATCCTCACCTATGACATTATCTGCCTTTAAAATATGCCAGTTTTTCCTCAGCATTCGTTTTTGGTGATTAGCTTTCGCTGAATATGGGGTGATTAGTCGAAATTTCCCTCCATCAGTTTTTTTGCCCCTACTTTGTTCAAGCAAACTGCCCCTGGTCATGGCTCTCACTTTGCAAAGCGTTTTGTTCAGTGTAGTTGGGTTATAACCTCTTACAATGAATCTGCCTATACTTCCAGTGGCTGCCGTATCAAAGTCACAATCGCGTGTGCAATTCCTCCTGAGTCTAAGCAATTCCCCATAAGGGATACTTTGTACTAGTTTGGGGGGGTGGCTGCTGGTTGCATATAATATAGAATTGCCAGCAGTGGCTTTCCGATATAATGACGTTTCGATCTTGCCCCCAACAACTTGTACACTCAGGTCCAAGTAATCCACAGAAGTTGGACTAATTGTTCCCGTGAAATGCAAGTTGTGATTGTTTTCATTCAGGCGTGTGATATAGTGACGTGCAGTCTCCTCTGTCCCATGCCAAATGATAAATAAATCATCGATGTATCGATGCCATTTTACCACCGAGCCACTGGATATGTCGTCCCTATAGGTTCTGGACACCTGCTCCTCCTACCAGCCAACGAACAAGTTCACATAGCTGGGAGCGAAGCAGGTGCCATCGCCGTACCAGACACTTGTTTAAAATAATTATCTTCAAAAAGGAAAATGTTGTTATTTAAACAGAAATGCAGAAACTCAATTAACATGCAATTATGTTGTGCATATCTTATCTGTATTTTTTTCAAATATACAGTTACTGCTTCTAATACTTTTGAATGTTTGATACAAGTGTAGAGACTTGTTATGTCCAGGACGACAAGTAAATAGTCAGATTGCCATCGTAAATTTTGGATTTTAGTTAAAAAATCCTTGGTGTCCTTCACGTAGGAAAATAGTTTAATTACCAAGTTCGCCAGAAAAAAGTCAAGAAATCTTGAGACATGTTCCGTCAGTCCCTGGACCGAAGAAACAATCGGTCTTCCGGGGGGTGCAGATTGTCCTTATGTAACTTTGGAATGTGGTAGAACATGGGGCAAATGGGATTAGAACTTCGTAGATAGAGATGTTCTTCTTTTCAAAGCATTCCTCTTTTGTACCACTTATTTATGATATATATATATATCTAGAGAGAGTTTCACATAGCTAGTAACCAGCTTTTGCAGTAGTTTACACACCAAGACACAGAGTGAAACAAGTATTCACACAGTTAAATCACTATCCCATATATTTAGTGAGACACTTTAAATTACTCACTCACACAGTGAATCAAAGTAGTACTAAATCCTTCATCCAGACACTTCTACAACCACTCAGTTTTCAATGCCGATTCCTATATATATAATCATTATATAAATAACAAACCATACCACATTCACTATATGATGTCATCAGTGATGTCATTTGAGATGTCATCAGTGTTGTCACTGACCTTGTCATGAATGATGTTATATATGATTATAACGGAGGAATTTCAATGGTTTTGTACAAGTAAAATATCCAGCTAACTATAACTACCCCTATAACACCCCTGAAACCTTTTTTCAGTGAATTTCTAAGGTTTGTAAATAATAATTCCTAAGTATAACCAGCCTGAAATCTATATATATATATTCACTTAAAAAACCATAGGTTTCAGGACTTATATAGTTAGGAATTAGCATTTAAAAAAACATTGAAATTGCTCCTATATAGTTAGTTGTACTAACTATATTTCGCGCACCCGCAATCCACTGATGATGATGTCACATATTACATCATTCATGGCAAGGTAGTGACATCACTGGTGACCTCTCAAATGACATCACTGATGACATTACTGATGACATCATCCACGTGACACGGTACGCATACCGTACGCTTATGGTGCGTGTACCGGTTTCAGCCAGGTTATAGTTAGGAATTAGCATTTGAAAAACCTCGCAAATTCACTGAAAAAACCATAGGTTTCACACACGTTATAGGAATTAGCATTTTAAAAACCTTTGAAATTCACACCAGTTATAGTTAGCTGGTCATTTTACTCATACAAAACCTTTGAAATTCCCCCGATATAGTTAGTTCAGCTAACTGTATCTTGCGCGCCCGCAATGCACTGTTGATGACGTCACATACTACATCACTCATGATATGGTCAGTGACATCACTCATGACCGTGTCTACTTTTTATAGTAAAAACAAACTTAACAGTAGTATTTTATAACTTAGAATTATACCTCCTGGTTTTATGGTATTTATTTTTGGGACATTTCCATCCATATTTAAGCATATATTTTTTAAATAATTGCATGTGTATTTACCCATGTATATTTGGGGTTTTCGAAAAAGCCCTGTGATAAGGTGAAACGTGTTGGGCAAAGACAAGTGTCAATAAAGTTTCTGTAATTCCTAAAAATACTCGAGTGTGTGCCTTCCAATATTTTTTCAATCAAAGGATTGGAGAGCTGTGCAAGTATATATAAATATATATATATATATCTGTATATATATATATATATATATAAATGTATATATATATTTTTTTTCAAAGGCTCTGCAACTGAAGAGGTACTCCACAGCAGGTAGGTGAAACCTACTTTATTACAGCATTTGAAGGTGCAATTCCATCCGTCATTTTAATCCTTTTGCCACGCGTTTATGAGCTGTGCGCTCTTTTTTCATGGGCTGATGGCGACTGCTCTGTTCCGCCAATTGCTCCCACATGCATATTGTATTAGTTTTTTACATCCAGTATGTTTGCTACGTGGCGCATGCACTCTGAGAATTGTAGTTGGCCTTTCTTTTCACAGATAGTGGGTTGTGCAGTTCGTCATCAATATTTTAAAGGTCACAATGATTTGTAATGTTCAATGTGTCTGCTTTATTGGTAGTCATGGAGGCCATTCGGGCGAGCCTGGATGTTGGGGACTCAGTGGCCTTGGTCCTTTTGGACCTAAGTGCCGCTTTCGACACCGTCTCCCATGCGATACTTTTAAACTGCCTGCAGGAAATTGCCATCAGGGACATGACCCTGGAGTGGCTACGGTCTTTTCTGGAGGGAAGGTCCTTCCAAGTTCATGTCCCTCCTTTCCATTCTCAAGTGCTCGCCTTGTGCCAGAGTGTACCGCAGGGTTCAGTGTTAAGCCCCCTATTGTTGAACATCTACGTCCAGCCTCTGGCTGTGTTGGCGAAGGGAAGGGGTTTGTCACTGGTATTATACGCTGATGACACTCAGCTAGTGATCGCTTTTTCCAAGAAAAAGCTGTACCACCTTGATCAAGTTTAAAGAGGACCTCTCTGCGATTGTGGACTGGATGCAGATGAACTGCTTACACCTTAACACCAGCAAGTCTGAGATCTTGCAGTTTGGGAAAGATCAGGGGCTGTGGTCCGAGATTTTTTGGCAGGACCGCCTGAAACCTGCCCCCTCGCCCAAGGAGACAGTGAAAAACCTAGGCATTTGGTTTGACAATGGCCTAACATTTGACGCCCAATCCAAAGCAGTGGCTGAGGCTTGTTTTGGGCTTCTGAGGGGCCTGAAACCTTTGTTGTGCTTTTTCCCTCCTAAAGTTCGCCAAATAATCCTTAAGTCGACAATCTTGTCTAGACTGGATTACGGGAACTGCCTATACTTGGGCGCAAACGAGGCTAGTGTCAAGCGTCTTCAAAGAGCACAGAATGCAGCTGCCCGCATGCTGATGGCCCTTCCGCACACTAGCTCGGTTTCCCATGTACTTCAGAAACTTCACAGTTTGCCGGTAGAAAAGCGCATTCAATTCAAGGCGCTTTGTTTGGCGCATAAGATCTTGTCACCTCAGGCACCGGTGGGACTGACGGGGCTGCTAGAGTTTTTTGCACCACGACGTCCTTTAAGATCCGCCTCCTTAGCTCTGGAGTGCACCCCGCGTGTCTGGAAAGCCAGAGCGGGTGGTCGTTCCTTTCGGAGCCTGGCTGCTCAACTCTGGAACTCACTTCCTGTGTCCATCAGAGTGTTCCAGAATCATCTTGCGTTCTGGAAGGCCATAAAGACCTGGCTATTTCCGGCTTACGCTTTTTTGTATCTGGTTTTTGTCCGGGAGTCTGTGGTCTGCGCTGGGGTGCCCCGTCGCTGTGGTAGCCATGCGCACTATAAATCTGATAAATAAATAAATGTGCAATATAAATCCCTCCGGTGGGCCCCAGCATGTTAATAACACCTCCGATTAGTTTTGGGCTCCGCTGTGCCATCACTTCACTCAGGCAGTGCTGGTTCCGATGGCCCCGTACTTTATTATAGGCAAACTACAATTCCCAGAGTGCATGCGCCACGTAGCAAACATACTGGATGTAAAAAACTAATTAAATATGCATGTGGGAGCAATTGGCAG